>NC_085138.1:295668599-295704911 GCF_035046485.1 Aedes albopictus | reverse complement strand
ACAGGGCTGGCTGTGTAACCTTTGCTACGAGTTAGATAAGTCCGTCTACCGCTCGTATGCGCAGCGCAGTCGACCGTTCAATGTCCATTGTGTTGATGAACAGAACTACGGTGAAGATCTCGAGGATGAAGACCCGGAAATCAACGCAATTACCAGAAATAGACCACGTAATCCAAAGGTACCAGACGAGCGAAGAGAGATCAACCCGGAACAGATCAACGCTCCCCAGAATACTATTCTCTGTTGGAATTGTCGTCAGTTTGGACACTACTGGAGAGATTGCCCGAAGATTAAGCGACTATTTTGCCATATTTGCGGCCAACCAGAGGTCGTCGTGATGAATTGCCCCGGAAATCATCGGCATCAGCAAACTGAAGCAAAAAACGAGCGGATGGAAGGGAATTAGGGAGTAACCCTTCTGCAATTGTAAATTCGACTCCCACACCACTTGTTTATGACAAATTTCCGTCGATTATGACCATCAACATCAAAGAAAACCGTTGTCCATATCTGACGGTGAACATTTTGGGAACCGAAGTTAAAGGACTTCTGGACTCTGGGGCAGCTGCCAGCATTTTGAGTGATCAGAAGCTTTTGGACAAACACAATTTCTTAAAATCACCATCAAATATTCAAATTCGGACTGCGGATGGAACTCCGCACGAATGCGTAAGTCTTGTTCATATCCCGTTCACTTTTAAGGGAGTGACTAAGGTGATTCCGACCCTGTTTGTTCCCAATTTGGCGAAGAGACTGATACTGGGAAACGATTTTTGGAAAACGTTTAGGATTACACCCGCGGTGGAAGAAAATGGGAATCTCACGCGGTTAGAGACCAATTCCGTAGGAACTGAACTCGTAGATCTTAATTGTGTTGATCGATATTTCGCTGAAGAAGAAGAGGAGATTAATGTCGTGTTTGAGCGAATTACGGATGTTATCCATCCGACCACTGCGCAGGAAGATGTAAGTCTGGATCTACCTGCAGTTGAAGTCCCGGAAAATACAGACTTAACGGGTATTTCTACTGAACACGAGCTTACCGAGAGCGAGAGGAAGGAGCTGTTGGAGATTGTCACGTACCTCAAAGGAGACGGGAAACTCGGGCGAACATCGGTACTACAACACAAAATCGAGATTTTGGAAGGGGAAAAACCGAAAAGACCCCCACGATATCGATGGTCACCGGCGATTGAAAAGGAGATGGAGAGGGAAATCAACCGGATGAAGGAACTGGATGTGATTGAGGAGTCAACGTCGGATTGGTGCAATCCGCTGCTGCCGGTGAAGAAATCTTCGGGCGAATGGCGACTTTGTCTCGATTGTCGACGGATAAACGAAGTGACGAAAAAGGAAGCCTATCCGTTCCCCGATATGCAGGTCATTTTGGGTCGAATTGAAAAGGCCAAATACTTTTCAATAATCGACCTGTCAAAAGCGTATTGGCAAATACCACTTGCTCCAGAGAGTCGAGATTTTACCTCGTTCCGTGCCGGAAAATCGCTTTAGAGGTTCAAGGTAATGCCTTTCGGACTTACGGGAGCCCCAGTAACCCAAACCAAATTGATGAATCGAGTCTTGGGGTTCGATTTAGAACCACAAGTATTTGTTTACTTAGACGACATTGTTGTCACGTCTCAAACCCTCAAACAACACTTCAAGCTACTTCGGACCATTGCGCAGAGATTGAGAGCTGCCAACTTATCAATTAGTGTGGAAAAGTCCAGATTTTGCCAGAAAAGAATCTCGTATCTGGGATACCTCTTGTCAGAAGAAGGACTCTCTATTGATAGTGGAAAACTGGATCCTATTCTTAATTACCCAACACCTAAAACGTTAAAGGATGTGAGAAGATTGTTAGGAATGGTGGGTTTCTACAAGCAGTTTATCCCGAATTACTCCACCATTCTCGCTCCAATAACCAACTTGCTTAAGAAAAGTAAGAGTAAACTTATTTGGACAGAAGAAGCCGATCAGGCGTTGATCAACGTAAAAGGGATACTTACATCACCTCCGGTGCTTGCTAATCCAGATTTTAACCAACAATTCGTCATAGAATCAGATGCATCAGCCGTCGCTGCCGGAGCAGTCCTGGTTCAGTACCAAGAGGGAGTCCGTCGGCCGATAGCATTCTTCTCTCGAAAGTTCTCCGCCACGCAAATGAAGTATTCTGCTACCGAGAGGGAATGTCTCGCTGTTATACTCGCCGTCGAAAAATTCCGCCACTTTGTAGAGGGTACCCGATTCCGCGTGGTCACCGACGCGCAATCGCTCAGATGGCTGAACCAGGTTAGCGTTGAAGGCAACTCTGCTAGACTGGCCCGATGGGCGTTGAAACTACAACAGCACGATTTCACCTTGGAGTATCGTAAAGGGAAGTTGAACGTCATTGCGGACGCTCTTTCAAGGGCAGTAGAGGTCGATGTACTCACAGTTGACCTAGATCTGAAAAGGTTGAAGAGCAATATCGAATCGAAGTCGGATAAATATAAGGACTTCAAGGTCATAAACGACAAGATTTATAAATATATTCCTACTAGACGGGCTGAAGACCAGCGATATGAGTGGAAACTCATACCATCCAAGGCCGACCGAATAAAAATCTTGGAGGCAGAGCATGGAATAGCACACTTTGGGTACTATAAAACACTGCGGAAAGTCCAAGAAAAATACTATTGGCCTGGCATGAGTACGGACGTAAAGCGATATTGCCGAGGTTGCGATATATGCAAAACTTCAAAGTTCCCTAACAGTGCCAGAACTCCACCAATGGGACGACCAAAACTTGCTAGTATGCCCTGGCAAGTTATTTCCGTTGATTTTGTGGGCCCATTTCCCCGATCTAAGTCTGGAAATACAACTCTGCTTGTGGTAACGGATCATTTTTCAAAGTTTGTATTGGTACAACCCATGCGAGAAGCAAAAACCGACACGCTAGTTAAATTCCTGGAGTCTATGGTATTCCTGCTGTTTGGCGTACCTGAGATCCTAATCTCAGATAATGGGCCACAATTCAAGTCCTTGCTATTCGAAGCGTTAATGGCCAAGTACAAAATCAGCCATTGGAAGAATGCAAGCTACCATCCAGCAAACAACCCCACTGAGAGGGTGAACCGAGTGATTGTAGCTGCAATCCGGTCTTACCTGAAAGGTGGAGACCAGAAACATTGGGACAGTAAGCTGCAAGATGTAGCAATGGCTATACGGACAGCTGTCCATGAATCGACGGAGTTCACTCCGTATTTTATTAACCACGGAAGGAACTATGTGGGCTCGGGTGACGAATACCATAGGATCCGAGAAACAAC
Source organism: Aedes albopictus (assembly GCF_035046485.1). Taxonomy (NCBI): domain Eukaryota; kingdom Metazoa; phylum Arthropoda; class Insecta; order Diptera; family Culicidae; genus Aedes; species Aedes albopictus. Next base: position 295,701,603 of record NC_085138.1, on the reverse strand, counting down.
GGATGAGCTGGACTATGACACTAAAGCTCTAAACGAGGAAATGAAGCAGGTTTACGATCAAGTTAGGAGTAACTTAAAGAAGGCCTACGAAAAATATAGTAAATACTATAATCTTCGGGCTAGAGCGGCTGTATCGGACTTCAAGATTGGTGAGGTTGTACTTAAAAAGAACTTCTTTTTATCTAACAAGGCTAAACATTTCAACGCTAAGCTAGCTGATACATACTCCCCAGCGAAGGTCGTAGCAAAGCTAGGATCTCATTGCTATGAATTGCAAGACATGTCTGGTAATAGATTAGGGGTATTCCGATCAGCTGACATGCAGAGAAAATAGGACCCGAAGAAATCCAGCTATGTCGGTGCACTTCGCCTATGGGGTGCACATAAACCAGAATAAATGTAATAAAAACACTCTATGAGGCATACATACAGAACTCCAACGTCGAGAAGTCAGTCCGCTGTTGCCTCCGTTGTCGAGAAAAATTAGGAACCAACACATACGCGAGATCGTTCGATCCCGATCGAGATTATAGGTGATACGGTGTTTGATCCAGCTATGACGGTACTTTATGTACATAAACCACCACCATGAAAACACTCCTTGAGGTCTATCACATCCAACGTCGAGATGTCAGCTAGCTGTTTCCTCCGTTGTAGAATAATTTCGAAACACCACTACCAAAGTGAGCACCTTTGGTCAAGCTGCTCCAGAAACCAATTTCAGAACCCTGTATATACTACAGGCCATCTCATATCGGTAACAGAGATTGATCGTACACCCACACACCAGCAAATATCACTTTTCGTAGAGCTTAGATTGTAAATAATATGTATATAAATTTCGTTGTCGGTGGCCTTGAACTTTGCATTTTCACATTTAGGTAGCATTTTTGGTAGAATTTTTTTCTGTTATTAAACTTAATTAGGCTGACACAAATTTCGATTTTCTCTTATGTCCCCGCCCCCTCGGAAAATTTTGGTCAAAATTCAACATTTTGAGGGGGGACAACAATAAATTATTTAAGAAATTTTAAAATTTCAAGGTGAAATTAGAGTTGCACAGAAAATTTCTTAACAAATCCGATGAGTTTATAGATTTTGCCAAATTGTTTGGGTATTTCTTCGTCAAATACATTTATTATTTATTGTCCTCCCCCTTAGCGAGCCAACGAGTATTGTGACAAAAGAAGAAAATGAGATTTGTTCCGGCCTTACTCACGAATTAACTTGAACAGCTATTCTCACTCAAAATAATTTCCGTATTAGCAGCACAGGATTCAAATCATCGTAATAAAAATTTTCTCTCCTTTAGATCACTGAAAAAAAAGCCCACATCAAATCACTAAACTTATTCCTCATTCAAATATTCCCATTCACTCCATAGACCCAGGTATCTGATCTGATCACTTCACTTAATTATTGTAATTTCTTTGTTTTTCTATTATTATTTTCCTAATTTAATCATTTTTTCACATTAATCACTCGAATTTAAGATCTTCGCGAAGAACTTAGACCGACCATATAGATTCGCGACGAAAGATTAACTGACAGCATAAAGTTCGGTTCGGGTCTCTTGGATTTTTCGGATGTTGTAGTAAAGATCGAATCGTCGCGAGCCAAATACCGGATCATCACATGGGATAATATATGTAGGAAAAAGTAGAGCGTTGTAATAGTATTGAGGTAGTTCGGATCGTAATCTGAAATAAGAAGTTGAGAGCTTCAGTTTGATTTCGTTCGTCGCGTAACTAGGTCGAGTTGTTACTTGACACTGAGGGTACGGCCCTCCGTTAGAAGTTCGGTGTGTTATCTCGGATTGTAATCTGGGAAGGCCTGTGGTGGCCATTGTGAATACGGGGAAATATCGTTCGTGGGGTTATAGAGAGTGATGGTCCGCAAGAAAAAAAAGGCAGTGAAGAAGGTGAAGAAAAATGAGTCTGAACGAGTTCCGCGAAGTATCCAAAATTCCTTTAGTATAAAAAAAAGTGCATGCTAGAAATACGCGAATGAATAAATAAGAAAAGAAAAATATATTAAGTGTAGCCTAGAAGAATTTATTTCAAGAAGAATTAGTTCAATGAATGAAGAATTGGTGTATATTTGTTGGAGAATCGCTGAATTTGGAGATTTCATATTAAACAACATGAAATGACTTGACGACAGATTCGAAATAATAGCTTAAGGTAAGATTTGAGTTTGATTTGCTTGATTGATACTTGAGTACCACTGCATAAACCTGAATTTTAGAAATCTTCAAATCGCCAAAGATTTTTTTTAGAACACGTCCAACCCAAGTCTTAAAAAAATATTTTTATTGAGTAAAAATATTTTTTTGGTGAGAATGGGTGTAATGTAACATGGTTACAAGATTGAAACTGTTTTCTTGTTTTATAAATCGATTGATCATCTTTTCGTCAGGAAAAGGCTGAGTCAAATCGTACCCTAAAGAAGCAATTATATTCAATTATCATTTTTATGACGGTAGCGCCTCCCTGTGGTCGATATTGATACCATATTTCCTTATCTCAAAGCAATGAAGTACCCACTCACTGTCTTAATCTTCTTACATGGAATGAGTTATTTTGTAACGGATTAGACAATGACCGTAACAATCTATTATATAAAATTTACAAAGAAGCTTCAAGCCCCATCAATAGTCTTTCCGAGTCGAACAGTGAGCTAAAGCGGACGTGGTCCCAGAGTAATAAGTGGAAGATTTTGCCAAAAGTTTAAGTGATAGCTAACTGTTTGAAAACGCTATGCGAGTTGGGAAAGCCCATAAAAACCTAAAAGAATTGTTAACTAAATGTTAAATTGTTCTAGAAGTCGGAAAGATCGCTATAGATTGTGGAAAGTTGAATTGGCCCAAGTGCAGGGAACAAGGCATTCCCAATGTGAGTGAAGAAAAACCGCCATGATAATTAATAATGTAGATTTCAGCTAAATGTGTGTCCTTTTGTAGATCTTTAATTAAGATAGTTGCTGACGTCACTATTCCAGCAAACCTTGAATCTGCTGCTCGAGGCTCAGGTAAATGTGTGAACCATTTGTTGCGTGTCGTGAAAGGAAATTGTGCTGTTCTATGTAATTTTTGATCCTAATGGACCCCTGTATGTGCTTCTTCTTTTTCTTGTTCGTGAAGGAATCATATCCTTCACGCGAAGGTGTTCCTGCCGGGTTCTAGAACCGGAAGTAGGTTGTAGGGGGATTCGACCACTACGAATCCTCTTGGTGGATCCAGAAGCTTGGCGGCTTGTAGGCTATAGGTCTCGTCGTCCGGCCAGTGAACCTCCATCGCACCTACGGGCCTGGGAGACTCCACGACTCCCGAGAATTCTCGACTGGAAGCCAATTACCATCGGATTCTCGTTCAATTAGCCTCGAGACAGTTGGCGGTCCGCAGTCAATCGGACTCGCATGTGAGAGTGCTGGTGTTAGCGAAGACACGCACCACTGACAGCCTACACGCGTGCACAGAGGCAGCCCCGTCATCGATAAGCACAACCAACACTGCAACCACCAATACAAAAGCAACCCCGTTGCGCTATCATCAACCCTGCGTCTCCATCGCCGCATCCATCGTTGGACGTCGTCGCCTGAGCTCGGGTCGAGCCAGATCAAGGTCAGATAGATTAAGTAGAGTAGAGTGAGGGACCGAAATAAAGCACGGCCGTGCGCATGAAAATTCCAATTGGAATTGTAGGAGTTTAGGAGAGGTTTTGAATACACTGATGCAAATTTGAACGTTGGCTAGTTTACTCTAGATGACGAAAGATGTTTGATGGGTATTTAGTGGGATTTTGTTGGGAATTTTAGCTGTGCTCTAAATTGATTGGGTCATTGGGGTCAGAATTGTGGTGAGAAAGGACGGTCTCGAGTAAGAATCTTTCCGTGGTTTGATGGACTCGCCCTGAGTCTCGCTGGGCATTGCATATTGCTGCTTCACATGCAAACGGTTTGATCGTCTGCTTGGCGCTAAAGTGAAGTCAGTCGAGGAAAAGACAAGATTCGATTCCAATCAGATTTTGAACCGTTACATCTTGATCGCCGTCAACGCCTTCTCCAAGTGGCCAGAGATCATCCAAACGACCCGAATCACCTCAGCGGTGACGATTACCATTCTCGGTGGGTTGTTTGTTCGGCTCCACAGTCGAATGGCCCAGCCGAACGATTCGTGGACACCTTCAAGCGAGCCGTGAAGAATATTCGAGAGGGGAGAGGATTGATACAGCCCAAGTAACACAGAAAACATCTTTAGAAATCAAAATTTCAAAAGATGTTTTATAAACGTATTATAAGAGCTTCAGCAAACATAATATGTTATATTTGTGCTCATTTTTTGTTGACTGCTGATGAACAGTAAAAGAATATAATTGGCTACAAAACGTGAAAAAAATATGTACATAATACACATATTCAACACTTATCATACAATGTGGACATCAAGTAATATTATCGTTTTGATTTCGCAGATTGCTGATGAGACGGGTAAAGTGAGGTTATAAAATTATTAATGTTTTATTCGCAAAGGCTACCCCAAAAGATGCATTAATAAGCAAGCTTATAACAAAAATATCCACAACCACTGCACTGAAAAGCCATTTAAATGTACCTACTAATAACTAATCAAGATCATAGGAACTGGCTCTGAGTAGGACTGGGTCAGGGACTGGGTACTAGTTCAATTCCAACGGAATGATCAGTTCTAGATACCTAGCGGACAATGAGATATCCTCTTCCTGGCATATTCCGCACCAATTCATCTAAAGGAAGCGACTATGATAACCGTCTCAGATCAAACAGGGTATACATTCACAAATTTGGGTAGCAGTGCATTTGTCAGTATCCAGTGTGCTTGCAACTATGTTCCAAATGCAAAGTTAGATTCTGACTAACCACCGGACTTTGTTCCACTCCGATGTGCTGCGTGTTGACCATGTTTCTGAGCTGCTGGCCAATTCTCCCAACTCGTGAACTGTTCACTCATGACTTGTTCCGGGCAAAGAATAGTGAAAATACAAATAAAATAAAATTTTCTGCTCCATCACCAGATAGATTCGAAGATTCGTGTTTACTTTTTTTTTGTTTGAAAATGTGACAGATCCAGCCAGACCAACAAAACAGTTATACTATAGTTGTTTTGACGTTGAAATAATTACGACAAAACTCTTAGTTAGTGCGTATGTTTAGAAAACGTTATTTTAGTGTATTATAAACGTAATCAAAAGTTCATGTTGTAAAGTAGCTCACAGGATGTAATTTAGAAGAATTTCAAACTGCTTTTAAATCAAAACAAAAAAGTTTATTTCTGTTTTTTTTTTTATTTAGCAAAATGATTCAAATTACAGTACCGAATAAAACATTGAGTACACAAATAAAAATTGTATACAGAATGTCAATGTTATTCGTCTCAATTTGTTGATAATGGTTGAGGAAACTGCTTTTAAATGTATTATTACTGGATTATGAGTCGTAACTAGTCCGCAATGAGATAAGGGCCAAATTTTATGTATGTTCAAAATTGTTACTACTTAAAAAATGTTTTGTACTGCACTGTACCTATCATGGATGATCTGCCATGTTGCCTTTTCGTGCGGAATGATAAAAAAAATTCTACAAACAGTATCAAATGGTTGGCTTATGCTACATTTTTTAGAGGCAACTTAATGGCGCTCGAATTATGGATGACTAAAATTATAAGTTTCACCATAAATCTTGAAGCGCTGGTAACAGAGTACTAAATTAACTGAGTATATCGCATTTCATAATTTACTTTCCGAATATTAAAATAGCATCGACTTCTTTACTTAGAAAATAGTTTTCATGTTGAAGAAGCTGATTGAATTTATTAAGAAAACAATATCATTTGATAGTTTTTTTTTGTCATCTGGATATAGCCTGCACTCTAAAAAATCGGTAGTATACATGGTAGTATATATGGAATCTACAAGTTATTTAACTTTCAAATAGCTTTATTACATCATTTGAAAAAGGATACGATATAAATGTTTTCTGCAGATGTGTATCACTTGAAAATAACAGTATAAGAACTTTAAAAAGAGATTGTAATATATGTGTTATATGTTAGTTTTATAACTAATATGTAACTTGATTATAACAGTCAATATAAGAGAGTTAGTTGGAGCGTACATTTTATGTACTATTATTGTTTTTAAAAACATCTTAAACAACCTGTAAGATGTTCTATAAGCCGCCATTTTTTGCGCTGTTTTGAGTATATAAGTGTTCGATATTAAGTTTATAATACAGGAAAAATACAGCAGAGTATGTATGAATCGTGAATTTTAAACTTTTATAGGACTAGTTGTGTTGCTTGGAAGCAAGCACTGGACATCTTCTTGCTGACGTACCGAAGCACGCCTAACCGGGCACTACCTGATCAGAAGTCGCCATCCGAGGTCATGTTCGGGCGCAAAATCCGTTTGTGTCTCGAGCTTCTGCGCCCTTCACCGGTACGAACACCAGTGCAACCGTCCGACGACAAAAACCATGATCTTTCTGCCGGAACGACACCGTCTACGCCAAGCTCTACGGCCGAAACGGTTGGAAATGGGTTCTTGGCAGAGTCATCGATAAAATCGGAGATGTTATGTACAACGTGAGGGTTGAAGAACACCGAATGCTGAGCTTCCATATCAATCAGCTCCGGAGTCGTCAAGCTGCTGGCACGACGGCCAAGCAATCCGTCGGGCAGGCCACCTCCAGCCAGCATTCGTGGCTGCTCGACTTCCTGTTGTGTGCCTGGAGTCTCCCAAGTCGACTATCAGGCACGCCGACACTGTCGCTTATTCCGAGCGCCTCTGCATCGTCACCTACTTTGGGACCAGTCTCCAGTCCAGAGCCTACCCTGCTAGGTTCTCCGCCGGCCCGTGCGTCGTCTACGCCACGGCACAAGGCCTCGGCGACTCCGTCCATGTCATCGTCAGGTACAACGTCAGGGAGTATTATATCTGTGGTATTGATCTCCGTAGGCAAATTACTTTATTGATCGATGTAATCAAATAATTAACATAAAATATGCAGGGGTGTCCGTTATACCCCGATGGGTGTCCAATTTCACCCCGTACCTATTCTGCGAGCCCTGAAAAACACACGATTTCCAATTCATTTTTTCTTCACAATAAAGACATTCTACCTACCGTAAATGATTGAAATACCGTAATCCGGGGTAACATTGATCAGAATTTTAGATCTTTCTTGAATAATTCTCTTGTAAAAGCAAACGTTACATTTTTTATTTTATATTTTTGAACAAGTACTGGTCCTCTGAGTATGTGTTAAGCTACTCGAAAAAGTATCGTTAAACTTCAAAACATGTTTACATAAGTTTTTTGATCTAATTTTTGATTTTGTTGATTTGGGGTAACATTGATCATGTCAGTTATCAATGTTCGTTTGTGTTGAACATACCTTTACTTACTAAATTCAGGGTCGCTGATTGGGGTGGAAGCTCAGGTAAAATATTATCTCCTGGGCGCCCATTAGAAACACCACCCCCGGCGAAGACTGGCGCTCGAGCCTAGCTATTAAGCACTGTAGTTGGAGGAAATGCTAATGCAGAACCCATAGCTTCCGGGAAGGTAAGCCCAGCTCCCTGGGTTAGTGGGTTGGTGTCAGGCCCTGCGAGCCAGCCGTAAAAAAGACTAGCACCGGAAAATCAACAAGAGAAGAATGCGAACCGATACCAATGGCGACGACCACAGCGACGAAAAGGGACTTGCGATTGGAAGCTCTGTACGTGGAACTGCAGATCTCTCAACTTCATCGGGAGCACCCGCATACTCGCCGATATACTGAAGGACCGCGGGTTCGGAATCGTAGCGCTGCAGGAGGTGTGCTGGACAGGATCTATGGTGCGAACGTTTAGAGGTAATCATATTATCTACCAGAGTAGCGGCAACACACGTGAGCTGGGCACAGCTTTTTTAGTGATGGGCGACATGCACAAGCGCGTGATCGGTTGGTGGCCGATCGACGAAAGAATGTGCAGGTTGAGGATCAAGGGCCGATTCTTCAACATTAGCATAATAAACGTGCACAGCCCTCACTCCGGAAGCACTGATGATGACAAAGACGCATTTAACGCGCAGCTCGAACGCGAGTACGACCGCTGCCCAAACCACGACGTCAAGATCATCATAGGGGATCTAAACGCTCAGGTAGGTCAGGAGGAGGAATTCAGACCGACGATTGGAAAGTTCAGCGCCCACCAGCTGACGAACGAAAATGGCCTACGCCTCAACGATTTCACCGCCTCCAAGAACATGGCCGTTCGTAGCACCTTCTTCCAGCACAGCCCCCGTATCGTTATACCTGGAGATCACCACAACAAACGGAATCGCAAATAGACCCAGTGTTGGTAAACTCACACTCAAAGCTCACTCATGAACCGCTCCTGCGTGAGTAAACTCGCGCGCGATTTTAAATCATTTTCTCACGCGCGAGATTTTCATGCAAAATCTCGCTCTCACGAGTCAAGCGCCGAAATCTCATTTGCTTGTAAAACGATTCCAAATCAATTGAAATGACATTTTTGTTGTTGCACGTAAGATTTGGTCTTGTTCTTTCATACAATCCTGAAAACTTCGTTGTTAATAATAAGAACACCGAAAAATAGAGCAATGAGTAAAACCACGAGTCAACTCATGCATGATTTTTTCGGCGGTGAGTTTGGCGAGTCAAGAATCGCGCATGAAACAACTCAACCATGAGATTTGAGAATTTGAGTTTTTACCAATACTGAATAGACCACGTTCTGATTGATGGACGGCACTTCTCCGACATTATCGACGTCAGGACCTATCGTGGCGCTAATATCGACTCTGATCACTACCTGGTGATGGTTAAACTGCGCCCATAACTCTCCGTTATTAACAATGTACAGTACCGGCGGCCGCCCCGGTACGATCTAGAGCGACTGAAGCAACCGGATGTCGCCACCGCATACGCGCAGAATCTCGAGGTAGCGTTGCCGGACGAGGGTGTGCTCGATGTGGCCTCTCTAGAGGACTGCTGGAGTACAGTCAAAGCAGCCATTAACAACGCAGCCGAGAGCACTATCGGGTACGTAGAACGGAGTCGCCGAAACGATTGGTTCGATGAGGAGTGCAGAGCGGTTCTGGAGGAGAAGGATGCAGCGCGGGCGGTAATGCTGCAGCATGGAACCCGACAGAATGTGGAGCGATACAGACAGAAGCGGAAGCAGCAGACCCGTCTCTTCCGGGAGAAAAAGCGCCGCCTGGAAGAAGCGGAGTGCGAGGAAATGGAACTGCTGTGCCGTTCACAAGAAACACGTAAGTTCTACCAGAAGCTCAACGCATCCCGCAAAGGCTACGTGCCGCAAGCCGAAATCTGCAGGGATAAGGACGGGAGCCTCCTGACGGACAAACGTGAGGTGATCGAAAGGTGGGAGCAGCACTTCGACGAGCACCTGAATGGCGAAGAGAATGTAGGCACGGAGGACCACGGCAGCGGAGTAAATGACTATGTTGGTGCAGCAGAGGACGGGAACGAACCAACTCTCACGCTGAGGGAAGTTAAGGATGCCATCCACCAGCTCAAAATCAACAAAGCGGCTGGTAAGGACGGTATCGCAGCAGAACTCATCAAGATGGGCCCGGAAAAGTTGGCCACCTGTCTGCACCAGTTAGTAGTCAAGATCTGGGAAACCGAACTGCTACCGGAGGAGTGGAAGGAAGGGATAATCTGTCCCATCCACAAGAAAGGCGACAAGTTAATGTGTGAGAACTTTCGAGCGATCACCATTTTGAACGCCGCCTACAAAGTGCTCTCCCAGATCATCTTCCGTCGTCTTTCACCTAAAGTAAATGAGTTCGTGGGAAGTTACCAAGCCGGTTTCATCGACGGCCGGTCGACAACCGACCAGATCTTCACCGTACGGCAAATCCTCCAGAAATGCCGTGAATATCAGGTCCCAACGTACCACCTGTTCATCGACTTTAAAGCGGCATACGACAGTATCGACCGCACAGAGCTATGGAAAATCATGGACGAGAACAGCTTTCCCGGGAAGCTTACCAGACTGATAAGAGCAACGATGGACGGTGTGCAGAACAGCGTAAGGATTTCGGGTGAACTATCCAGTTCATTCGAATCTCGAAGGGGACTACGACAAGGTGATAGACTTTCCTGCCTACTATTCAACATCGCCCTGGAAGGTGTTATGTGACGAGCCGGGCTCAATAGCCGGGGAACGATCTTCACGAAATCCGGCCAATTTGTCTGTTTTGCGGATGACATGGATATTATTGCTAGAACATTTGGAACGGTGGCAGAACTGTACACCCGCCTGAAACGCGAAGCAGCAAAGGTCGGACTGGTGGTGAATGCGGCTAAGACAAAGTACATGCTGGTAGATGGGACTGAGCGAGACAGGACAAGCCTTGGCAGCAATGTTACGATAGACGGGGATACTTTCGAGGTGGTAGAAGAATTCGTCTACCTCGGTTCCTTGCTAACGGCTGACAATAACGTGAGCCGTGAAATACGAAGGCGCATCATCAGTGGAAGTCGTGCCTACTATGGGCTCCAGAAGAAACTGCGCTCAAAAAAGATCCCAAGTAACACAGAAAACATCCTGACAAATTAAAAAAAATAAAGAATGTCTTATTTGTGTATTATAAGTGGCTGTGTCAACATCTTATGTTATAATTCGGCTTTAATTATGTTATGTAATAACAAACTGATGGAAAGTTCTTCAGTTCTTTGATGGTTATAATTGTGTTTAGAATATGTTGATTGCATGCCATTTTCATCAATAACCTACTTCTCAGATTTCGTAGCATACACGCGAAAAAATCCGTTCTGGAAACCGTCCACAATCAGTCACGGATTTCAGAACGAGCAAGATTTTCTCTTACAAATATACACCATGAAGTAAACTCACAAATTTGTGAACTCTATTCCAGAACAGAAACGTAACGCCTCTGGCAGACACTGTCCCAAAAACAAAAATCACGTAATGGTGAACTGTGTTCTTAAATTGGAGAACTCTGTTCAGGAATTGGAAACCAAGTTCACGGAGACAGGAACATCGTTCATGGCAACAGGAACTTTGATCACGGCAATAAGAGCCTGTTCTTGGTACCGTGATCATAGTTCACGGTCTATAATGAAACGTCGGATTGGGAGCAGAAAAGAACAAAAAATACTTTTTACGATTTTCACTCACATGGGCCCTGCTTTATTATTCAATTTTCGTCATTTTGCACTATACTTACAATTGCCAGGAGAACAGATAATTTAACGATGGTTGTAGAATTTTATTTCACTGAAAACAGGAACGACTTAGACATGATTCGGGGAAACAGCAGCAAACGGCAGAAATCTGCGGGCAGCACAAGAAAAGGGAATCTCTAGCTCACTAGACGAAGTAACTTAACTGCTAAAATTTATTCTTTATCCACAGCACTGCACTCACGGTTTATCAATATTTGTTTTATATTTCAAGCGGACACGGGAACTGAAATAAAGTACATATCTCGGCACTTATGTTGACGATCACTACCGGGTGGGTTTTGTTTTCGAGCGTGCGTTATCAACAATGACAGCGCGCGTGAAGTCAGTTCATGCTATTGGGAATAAAATCACGAATATGTTTGTTTGAACTCTGCCGATCGTGATTCCGGTTCTCGAATTTGAACGCGTTACTAAATGAACCGTATGGCTGGTCAAGCGTGATTTTTGTTCTTATATTTACGACAGTATATCATCAAAACTGGATATCTTGACCACGTTTACGGGAAATGTATCACGAATTTAAAACATGTATTGGTTTCGTTTCTCATGATATTTAGTTCACGAATCTTGGAACGGATTTTTAAGCGTGTATGAGCATTGCACCTCAGGTTTGACATGTCGACAGGATGTATTCTTCATCAAGATGATGGAATCTGTATTAAGAATGATTGCTTCGTGGTAAATTTGTTGACAGCACGAACCAATTCTTCATAGATCTTGATAGTGCAGTTTCCTTGACATCCTTGTCCAAAGCAGAATCTGAATAAATAACTATATAAAAAATATGAGATAAAATCGTCAATATAAGACGCTTCACTTCACGGGCTTGAATTAGAGAGAGGTTTTGTTGAGGTTCACAGCAATGACCCAGCTTTGGGAACTAAATTTCAGCTCAAATTTTATCTGTTTGTAAGACAACAACACAAACACCTGTACTTACTACTGCCACTTACAATACTTTGCACATAAAATTCGCCCATATCTCTGATTAGATACATTTTAGTTAAAAGTTAACTGAGGTGGTAAATTTGGATCAAACAACAACAAATCTTCAACATTTTGACTTACAAACGTCGTCAAGGTTCATTAAGGTTCTATCCATGAATAAGTTTTGTTTGCGTGAAAATTACTACCGCAAGACAGTTATACAGCTTATCGGTGGAGTATGTTGAAAATATGTGCATAACATGGTATATAACAGTTATTACAATATTTTCCAATATACAGGGGATACTCAAAATAACTGGGACAGGTAAAATTTTCACTTTTCAAAAAATGTTCAACTAGCTATAACTTCTCGAAAAGGGCATCAAATATTCTCAAATTTTTACAGTAAGTTCATCAACTAGTTGTGTATCAGTGGTCAAAATTTGAAAAGGATCGGTCAATTCTTCACGAAGTTATAAAGATTCTAGAAAAAGGTATAATTATTCGATAGCCAACTTTGAGCTGTTATATCTCCGGATTCAATGAACCGAATGCAATGAAATTTTGATCGTTCATGACTTATATAATGAACTTTAAAAAACAGTTGACTTAATTTGAAATTATTAATTAGAAAAAAAGTTATTGCGATTTTATTTATTCCATGTTTTTTCAGTAAATTTATCTATTTTTCATATACATCCCATTACTTTTTCAATTTAATGCCGGCTATTTGGTTGCTTTCCTTTGAAACATAAATATATTCAATTCAATTAGAGGGAATTTAAATGAACTATAATTACTATCTCGAATTTTGAAACGATGATGAAGTTTTGGATAAATTGGTGTTATATTAGAAAAATAAACTAATCGAAATAATTTTCTTTCGTGTGAAGAATTTTAAGTTTAGTCAAATGTTTTTAATGGCTCATTATATAAGTCATAAATGATCAAAATTTCATTGCATTCGGATCGTTGAATCCGGAGATATAACAGCTCAAAGTTGGCTATCGGATAATCATACCTATTTCTAGAATCTTAATAACTTTGTTTGAAATGGTCTGATCTTTTCCAAATTTTGACCACTGATACACAACTAGTTGATGAACTTACAGTAAAAGTTTGAGAATATTTGATGCCCTTTTCGAAAAGTTACAGCGAGTTGAACATTTTTTGAAAAGTGAAAATTTTACCTGTCCCAGTTATTTTGAGTATCCCCTGTACTTCGTTCGACTGTGGTTAAAGAGCGTAGATTGAACGTTGTTTCAACTAATCAAGTTGCAAGAAGTATTTCCAGTTTTGGATGTCACATTTTTCCCAGTGACAGTACCGGCTAAAATGTTCAACCACATTTGATACTAAATTTGACAGATTTATTTCCACTGCATTTCCTTTTCGTCTTATTTTATTGTTATGCTTCAAAAGTGACAGAGCCTGTTACTAAGCTTCGTGCTTTACGAACACTTTTAGTTACACAGTTGTAGAAATTTAAAAATGGGGTATATGGTATATTTGAAAGATGTTCCAAAAACTTCTAAACGGCACTGTAGGCGAGGAACTGCCATGTTGTTTCTGTATTGGGAATCAAAAAATGATCGCAAAATTCCTTGTTTATTCTGGTTTTGTATTGCATATATAGTTCAGTTCAATGGCGCATGCAATATTGAGGCGTTTTATCAGCAGTTTTGCAATAAATCTTGAACCGCATGTAAAGGCAAAGTACCACTACTGGGGGAATTGCTGCACATCATCTCTATACATATTATTTAGAGATATTTAAAGCTTACCGACTTTATCACTAGACATTTTATTTTTCAAGTTAAAGGAGCAGCTGCAAATAATTTAGCAATTCATTTGTTTTGTTTATCTGTCAGCTGTTGGATATGCATATGTATATACCAAATTGACATGTGCTACCTTGTTATATAAATGCTTTTTTGACGTTGTGATACTTTCAAATAACTCGACTTCAATCAGAGCTTGAGGTTAGCAGTATTAATGTTTTGCGTCAGTTATATGGCTTACTTGATAGCTTGATTTTCACCGGTGCATGAAGTTTAAACAAATAAGTATTCTGCATGTTTCTGTTACTGACAGATAACCTGATTAAAACTAATTATTTTTTTGATTTACATAAAAAGTTCCTCACACGTCATTATTAGTCTCATAATTGTATTTTAATACATCTTATATGACATGCAAGATGTTTTATAAGCCGCCATTTTTTGCGTTGTTTTGAATATATAAGTATCCTATAATACGTTTAAAATTCATGAAAAATACACCAGCTTAGGCTAGTATAGTGAAATTTAAACTGTTATATAACAAGTTGTGTTACTTGGGATTCACCCCCGCACCAAATGTACCATGTACAAGACGTTAATAAGACCGGTGGTTCTCTACGGACACGAGACATGGACGATGCTCGAGGAGGACCTGCAAGCACTCGGAGTTTTCGAGCGACGGGTGCTAAGGACGATCTTTGGCGGCGTGCAGGAGAACGGTGTGTGGCGGAGAAGGATGAACCACGAGCTCGCTGCACTTTACGGCGAACCCAGCATCCAGAAAGTGGCCAAAGCCGGAAGGATACGATGGGCAGGGCATGTTGCAAGAATGCCGGACAACAACCCTGCAAAGTTGGTGTTTTCTAACCATCCGGTTGGTACAAGAAGGCGTGGAGCGCAGAGAGCACGATGGGCGAACCAGGTGGAGCGTGATCTGGCGAGTGTTGGGCGTGACCGACGTTGGAGAGCTGCAGCTGCAAATCGAGTATTATGGCGGCAAATTGTTGATTCAGTATTATCATGAATTTGATGTTAACTAAATAAATGAATGAAATGAATGATTCCGAATATGTTGTCCAAATTCTTACAAATTATGTACTTTTTGAGTTATTTTAGAATTAAAACCTCTAAACCGCGAATAACGCCTAAAAGTAGGCAACGCCTTAAGGAATTGATAGCCGACTTTTAATAAATCGTATATTTCATTGAAAAAGAGCAAAAGTTTCGTTTATTTATTCCAACTCTAGGATATCATATTGAAGTAATACAGTGATTTTGAACCTCATATTGTAGCTAGTATGCATGTCATGCATAAATGTTTGACAATGTATCTAATTGCGTTACGAAACACAGTTTTAAAAAATCGATTTATTTCGATTCTTGTGAAATTTAATTTTCATGAATTCCATTTCATTTAAAAGCTAAACAATAGCAGATTACGATATAGACACATTCTACCGTGACGTTACAACGTTTTTACGCCTTTTCTGTCAGATTTTTCACTATAACAGATTGAACTTATAACTTATCGGAAATTTCACAAGGAATCCGAATATGCAAAAATATGTGAGGGTTCACGGTCGAATTTACGAGTAATAGTGGAAAATCTGGCAGAAAAGGTGTCAACACGTTCTAACGTCACGGTAGAATGCGTCTATACCATTCGTTAGCAGAAACTGATGCAATGAAAATTGTTTAGTTGAACATTTCATGAAGTGAATCAAACCGTTCAATATTACCCCGCTGATCAATAATACCGTAATTTCGGGTGAAATTGATCACTTTTCGCAGTTTTTGACGAATAATTTTTGAATACTTATCGATATGGTTAAATTTAATGCTTTAAAACAAGTACGACCACGGTTTTCATCGGTCAACGAGGTTAAAAATTCTACTGCAAATCATTTTATTACAAAAAACATCATTAAAAATAAAAAATCAAAAATTTTACTTTCGGGGTGAAATTGATCAGTCAGTGAAATGTTGTTGTAAGTGCTGAAATTATTTTTTCCACCTGAATTAACCACCCCGGAATGCGAAAAACTATGCAAAACTTTTACAAGTTTAGTATTTTTTTAATTATTTAAGTTTAAAGTTTCATAAATCTAAAGAAAACGCCTAAAAGTATGCAATTGTCATACTAAATATGTTATTACTTCCAGAAAAGTACAATTTTATGCATAAATTTCAATATTAATAGAACTTTTGATGACGAAATCGTGTTAAGCGAATACTTGGCAGCTAGGAACATTCATTAGAATATTCATTTATGTGCGATACAGCTACGGTAACACCAGTTTGAAAGTGTCTTTAAAGTTCTCCTAACACGCAATTTCGGAAAATATTGATTTTTATACAGAAATATGTGACTAATTGGTTGTAAAACATGTAAACTCATCATTCAATAACTCTTGAGCCAGACTGTGGTCATTTTTTACAAATTGTTTTAAGTTTAAAGCGTTATTTTTAACAAATAAAAATGGCCCTCACGTCGATCAATTTCTCCCCACTGATCAATTTCACCCGAAATCACGGTACCCCGTTTTACGATACCACCTACTTTTATTGAAGATGATGATGAAAAGTGATAAAGTTAAAGTCTAACTTAGATCCTATAAAACTACAAGAACTATACATAAAACTCGAACATTCGTTAAACGCTTTCCACCATGCATCCATAAATACAAGCTTTTGTCCCGTGGTGACTGAAGCAGCGTCAGTTCGATGTTCACTGTCAATTCTAACAAAAGATGAAGAGTTCTTTGCTGTTTATGGCCGGTTTTTGCTTATGGCTACTGTGCAATGGCGCGTATCAAACCGATTCTCCAAGCAAGTGTATGTGAAAATTATGGATCAAGAAAATGTTGCATGTTCAACTTAAATCTGTGGACTGGTAAAATAGTTATACAGGGTGTTAGGTTCATGAGTGCAAACTTTTTAAAGGGTGATAGAGGACCATAAATGGTGAAAAAAATTGTTCTACGCATATGGTCAAATCTCAACCGTTACGTAGTTATTGGACTCCCCATGTTTTTGACTCTTATTGCCTTAACTGGCTATGACTGTAAAATGGTCGAACTTATCGCAGTTTTTTTACTCTTATTCGAAAGATTATTGAATTTTCTATCAAATGGCATCTTTGAACCAATTGGTTTAGCTAAATAACTAAGTTTTCTAGAGCAAAATAGCTAAAAATAGCGTGTTTTTATTTGTTTATGTCCATTATCTTTAAAACATGCGTAATAAATTAAAATTCTTTCTTTGGGAAAGTTGTGGCCCCTGTTCCACTCTACAATTTGTTCTTTGACGCCAAACTTCTAACTCTTATCGTTTTCTTGCAATTTTGCGCAAAAAAGTGCTTACCATGACGATTGCAAATTTCTGATCTGAAATGTGACGTTTAAATCAAAGTTGCAAGAAAACGATAAGAGATAGAAGTTTGATGTCAAAGAACAAATTGTAGAGTAAAACAGGGGACACAACTTTGCCAAAGAAAGAATTTTAAATTATTACGCATTTTTCAAAAATAATTGACACAAACAAATTAAAACACACAACTTTCAGGCTATTTGATCTACAAAACTTAGTTATTTAACTAAACCGATCGGTTCAAAGATGCCATTTGATAGGAAATTCAATAATCTTTCGAATAAGGGTTAAAAAAGTGCGATAAGTTTGACCGTTTAAAGTTATAGCCAGTTAATGCAATAAGAGTCAAAAACATGGGGAGTTCAATAACTACGTAACGGTTGAGATTTGACCATATGCGTAGAACAATTTTTTTCACCATTTATGGTCCTCTATCACCCTTTAAAAAGTTTGCACTCAGGAACCTAACACCCTGTATAGTTTGATACTTAACCGGGTTATCTTTCTACAAAAGACAAAACACATCCTGGGCGCTCTACAAATAAAGAAAGATTCACGATTTCACTATGCTCAGTGATAAATAACCCCCCGATCAAACCCAAAATGTTTCCACATCAGTTTGGCATAAAACATACATGAAGCGCCTTCCAGTCCATCAACCTTCATGACTTCATTCAACCTGACAGAAACATCACTATGTAGTAAAAACTCGCTTCCCCAGGCGCATTCATGACAATCTCGCCCGTTTTTCGCAGTTCCAACGTCGTCAACGCCATTCGCGTCTTTCATTCGATCTGCCGCCAGACCTGGAACACGAAGGTAACTTTTTCCCCACTGGACGTTCCACGCGACGCACGGACGCCAACAGTGGAGCATAAATCTCGGCGGCGCGTGGTGGAGCGTATATGCACATTAGCGCGCCTCCAACAAAAAACGAGCAGCACAAAGAAAGAGGCGAGTTAGCAGCGTTGAGCGTTGAGCAAAAAAGCGAGCCGCTTAATGAAAGCCCTCCATCTCCATCAGCATCATCATCACCACCGCGTCGCCGAAAAGCTCCCGCACGCCACGGATCTGTTGTTAATGATTTCTTCTTGAGTATGAGCTTTGAATGGGGATGTTGTTGGCGGGCGAAAAACGAAAGCCGAGTAAGGGATGCGGTGTGTGAATCTTGATAATTTTCTGAAAATTATTTCCAAAGAAGATATATGTTTAAACCTAACTATTGCATATATTACAAATATGTAACTAGTGACTCAACATATAAATTATTATTCCAGCCATGGACCTGAACATTTCGCTCATGAAATTATTAAAACGAAACAATATTATAAAAGATATACAACACTACCAAAAAACCTCGCTCGTCGTATACAGCGTGAGCGCGGTGCAGTTTCGGTTGCTTGATGGCGCGCGTCCTGAAAGGTTAATGGTTACAAGTTTCGGTGGTTTACCAGCATATAGAAGACATTTTTGTTTAGTTTTGCATAAAATACTTTTGTGCTAGACAGGCAAACTGCACAGTGTAAACAGCATTTATATTCCTAAAATTTTCCTTCGAGTTTTTTTTTATGTTTGGACTCCGTCAGCCCGAATCGCACGAATAAAGACGCACTACTTTTTTCTTCGAGTGAGTTTTTCACTCCGGTTACCTTTTAAATACGCAAAAGAACGCGCGCGCGCGAGCTGCACGCCTTAGAAAACGAGATTTATTGCTTTGCTTATTTGATTAATAGTTGTAAAAGTCCGCGATCCGACAGCTGGAGTCCGGAGGAAAATTGGACAATGTTTCGCACACCCTTTCCATTCAGGATTTTTTTTTTTGCTTTTCTGGGGGGGCTTAATACAAGGGTGATTTTATTGACGAAGCTCGATTTCGGCCGGTAGGCACGTGCCTCAAATCAGTTTTAATTTTGCCTGCCGTTGTTGTCGCACCAATCGAACTTCGAAGAAGTAGAGCAAGGTCAGTGGAAAGTGATGTGAAATGGGTTTTATTGCAGATGATATTTATTACTTCATCTGCAGCAGGAAGTTTGAGGCAATACTTTCTTTTACAAGCTGTTGCTAACTGGTTAGCTGAAGATATTCACTTCTTTTAATGAGTCAACTTTTTTTGTTATTTTTATTTGCATCTTATTAAAAATGTCACATTAAAAGTGTCTTGATTTATAGAGTTTCAAAACGTTGAGGTTTTCCTTTAGGTTACCATTCGTTCGCGACAATTTACTTCCCAAGCAGAGATGCCAGATATACAGATTTTTCTGTATTATACAGATTTTTAGAGGTTGATACAGACAGGATACAGAGTACAGAAAAAATACAGATTTCATGATCATGATACAGATTTTTCCTCATACATTCACGCAAGATGGAAAATAAAGTGATAAAATTATTGAGAGTACAAACCCATTTAACAATTCATATTTTTCATATTTGACCTCAATTTTCAATCATTCCATTAAAGGAAAATTTTTCTTTCGAATTTAGTTATTTGTCACCGTCTTCAGAAACACTGTAAAGACTGATTATTGCTTTAATGAATTGAATTTAATAAAAAAAAATATTACGAAACATAAAACGTCCTAGATATGCAATAAGCATACGTTAAGGACGGGCTTCTTTACGTTTTTATCACGTTGAAATCTAAATCTTGTAAATATAAGGTTTAAATTCGCCCAAAATTAAGTTTTTCAGCAAGTTTTCAAAGATTATGTTGTTATATGAAAAAGCCGAATAAACTATATCTTTGCTGATTTCTTTTATGTGTATTGCTGTTTGCATAACAATTTGCAAGAGTCGCGAGTTTCCAGTGAAATATTAAGTTGTAAGGAAAATTTAGGCTTGAAGTGAAATAAAAGTTGGAAACTTTGCTAAGCAAAATACCTGGTTCTCTTTATGCTAATGTTTTAATGTTTTCGTTGAAAATTGAAAATAATGACAGTTTATTTAAATAATAATAACGAATCGAACCTGAGAAGAAATAGCCAGTACACACCCTTTCAAATAACTGAGTTACTAACTATAAAATTGTGTTAAAGATTGAAAATCGATAGAGCTTTTGGAAACTACAGAGTACGAAAACAACTTGCAAAAATGTGATGCGTCGAATGTAGCGAAAGGAACACGTCATATGTGATGGAAATTTTTGAGCATTCTAAACGTTACCTTGCAGATGAAAAGAATGTGAATATCACGCTCCAACAATTTCGGCCATCTTAGCCTGTTGAAGCACAGAGAAGGCGACAAGGAAGGTTTTTTTTTCTAATTTCGGTAAAACGCGAAGAGGCACCTAGTATATGGAACAGAGAGCATTCTTAAGATATTCCTTGATAATTTTTCTCCCGGAATTCCTTTGAATAAATTTCTATGGGTTCCTTCTAAAACTCCAGCAAGAAAAACTTTACACACTCTTTTTGGAGATTTGTTTGAAAAATTATCGAAAATTTCTTGTCGACGGTTAACTCCATTTATATCTCCACGGATTATTTGAGAAATTCATTCAGAAATATTTCCAAAGAATTTCAACGGAAATTCCTTACGAAATATCTGAAGAATTTATTTCTGGGATCTTTGCAAATGTTTTGTAATGCGTTCCACCAAGAATTTCCCGAAATGTTTCTCCAGGTATTTCCCCAGGAAGTTCTTAAGCAACTTCTTCTTGGATGTAAAAAAACAGAAATTCGGATTAAGTACTGTTCCTTTCAATTCTACTAAGAATTTGCATCCCTTGACAGATACGTATTGCGACCTCAACTGTAAGGTCGTCTTCAGTATCTCGTATTTGATTCGACTGGACTTGCCTGGAGTCGAGTCAAGTACGAGATACCGAAGACGACCTTACAGTTGAGGTCGAAATATGTATCTGTCAAAGGATACAAATTCTTAGTGGAATTAAAAGGAACAGTACTTAACCCGACTTTCTTTTTAATTACCACCAACTTTACTTCCTCTAACTCTTTCTTTCCGAATTTCCTGCTTAGATTTCTTCAGAAATTTGTATGTAAAGATATATTTATCTCCAGAGATTTCTCCAAAATTAGGAAGTTACTTCGTGGAGTTTTCCTGAAAAAATAAAAATTCTGAAATTCTTCAAATAAATTATTCACCAATCCTAAAGGGATTTATTCGAAAACTCTTCAAAGTGTTCTCCAAGATTTTTTTTTTAAATCGTTAAGTGATTGCTGCTGAAACTCCTTCATGTTTGTTTTAGAAAAAAAAATAAAAAAAAACTTATTAAACTGGAGTAACTCTATCAATGAAAGAATGCTTGTGATATTTCCGAAGTGAATCCGTGGAGGAATTTCTGGAGAAATCTCTTAAAAAATGCAGACATTGCAGACAAAGGTACTTGTGCATTTTTTAAGAAATCCTTCATTGAATTTTTGAAGATTCCCTGGAGGATTTCTGAAGGGATCCTTGGAAGAACTGCTGGAGGTACTTCTGAAAGATTCATCGAAAAAAAATCTCGTGAAGTTTATGAAGAGATTACTTAATTTAAAAAAATGGAGAACCCTCTACAAATATTCTTTGAAACATTTCTAGAAAAAAAATCTTTGGAAAATGCTTATTAGTTGAATTTCTGCAGCAATTATTGTGAGAATCTTTTTGAAAAAAAAAACCTGAAGAAAGGTCTGAACAAATCCAAAGCAGTGCCTGGAGTAATACCTCAAGGAACTATTGGATAAACTCTTGTAGCAACTTTCCAGAAAAATCATTTGAGAATTTCTAGAGGCATTTCCACCAATAAAAAACCTGAAAAAAAATGAGTAATCCATTAGGTAGAAATTTGAGCAATAATTTCGGGAATGGTTCTTGAAGTTTATTTTTGTAATCTTTCTATTTATGTGTAATTTAAATTATGCAAGTTCTTCATACAAACTGGAAGTTTCTGAATTTCTGATAGAATCTCTGAATGTTTGTTAAAGAAAAATATCTCCTGGAATTGCATCTTTTCAAGATGCGTGACAAGAAATTCTTGGAGGAACCCTTGGAGAAATTCATTGATAAATTTTCGGAGAATGCTATAGAAAGACTCCAGAAAAAATTTGGAGGAATTTCTCTAAAAATATTGAAAAAATGTATTAAGGAACATAACTTATGTAGCAATCCCTGAAGGAATTTTCTCCTTAACCCTTTAAATAATCCCAGTGGGATTTTCGAAAGGGTTTTCTGCGGAAACCCGTGAACCAGTTTCAGGACATTTTTGAGAAACTCCCAGGAAAGTCCCGGGGAAAATTCCTGGAAGAATCCCTGGAGAAATTTTCACAAAAATTCGGCGACCTAAATATACATATTTATTTTACTATGCAAAATCATAGCGTTCTGCTATTTAAACCATTTAGCGAAAACTTACTGCAGATAGAAATATTCGTGCAAAATTCGGGACACAAAAATTTACATGTGCAACATACAGATTTCTTACGGGGTCTGGCTGGAGTTACGGAAACTCGGTGTTTTTTGGCTTTCAGTCACAGTTTCAAAATACAGACAAATACAGATTTTCTAAAATCCTAATACAGATTTTTGGAAAAATCATCTGGCATCCCTTTAGAAATTTCTGCAGGGATTCCTCCCAGAATTCCTCTAGGGATTCCTCCAGGACTTTCTCCAGATATAAGGTACACCGGGGCAAGCTGGAAAGGATGAGGTAAGCTAAAACATCGGGTTAACATGATGTTAACAAATCCAGAAAAACAATTTGAATGTCATAACACATAGTTTGTTAATCAAACAATCTTCTGACTGAGCAATATTTTAATTATATTGATTTCTTTTTCAAAATTTCGCGTTCCAACTTGCCTCGGTGTACATTACATCCGAAAATTCCTCCAGGGATCCTTTCAGAAATTCCTCCTGGACTTCCATCAGGAGTTCCTCCAGGGATTTCTCCAGGAATTACTCCAGGGATTGCTAGAGGATTTCCTCCAGCAATCTGTTATGGAGTTCTTTATGATAGAGTTAGAGAGATGCTTCCAGAAGCCAGGAAATTTCTCAAGAACTTATCCAGTTATTTTTTCACAATTATCACCAAGTAATCTTTTAGAAGTTCATCCACGGATTTGATCAGGATTCCATCCATGAATTCCTTCAAGAATACCCCCTGCAGCTCCTGCAAAGGACTACCTTCAGATACTCGTCTTGAGATTCTTTTTGGAATATATCCTGAGACTTCTTTCTTCACGAAATCCTGCAACAAGATATCCATTGATTTTTTTTCAAGAACTCCTCCGGAGATTCCTCTACAAGTTTTTTCAAGGATGTATTCTAGGGTGTTCCTCTAGAATGTCATTCGGGGATTCTTGCAAAAAATTGCCAGGGGACTCCTTCAGAGATTCCCCCGGGAATACCTCAAGGTTTTCCTACTACGATTGTTCTAGGTCTTATCCTACACAGATAAAAATAATGAGACTTACACGTCATGTAAACTTCATTTTAGTCATGTAAACTTAGTGTTATGATGGTTTACATGATATATCATGTAAATTTGTGTTTACTTGACACTCTCAGAGTCATGCTGAATTACATGATATATAATGGAAGTTTACATGATATTTCATGAACTTTACATGATATGTCATGTAAACTTCTATGATATCCCACGCTCCAATCATGTGCATCATATGTCACAGAATTTTACATTCTTTTTTCGATCTGTGTAGGAACAAATTGCGATAAAAATCATCGTTACGAAAACATAGTCGCCCAATACTAACCAGGCTGTGTTACGCAAACCACTCAGTAGGTGGCAGTATTGAGAAAACGTCAAACAGGAGCAAAAACGATGCGAGCGCCGTGACCGAGCGATTTGCGAACTACAAAATATTTGAACTAATCGTAAAAAAGGGTAACGATGAGAAGTGAGTAGAGTAAGACGTCTGTTTGTCTGTGCATATACATTTCTATTCTATCTCATAGAATTTAACATTAAACAATTTATTGTATGGAATAATGAACGCAAGCTTCATACCGGGTTCAAGTTGTAAATTTAAGAACTGATAGAATAATGTGTGCGATATGACGGGTGATATAATGTAACATTTTTTAGCTGTACAGTATATGAGTAGTGTAGAAACTTTCTTCGTCATTGCGC
This sequence comes from Aedes albopictus, assembly GCF_035046485.1. NCBI lineage: Eukaryota > Metazoa > Arthropoda > Insecta > Diptera > Culicidae > Aedes > Aedes albopictus. The sequence goes on along the minus strand of NC_085138.1, from coordinate 295,677,159 downwards.
GAATTCCCGTCATATCAGATGGAAAATAGCCAAAAGTTGAAGATATTTTAACATACCTTTGCCAATGGCTCATCAGATCGAAGATGGAAGATGTAGACTATCAATAACAGCAGCCTCAACCGAAAAATCGAATTACGCGAAATTTCATGACGGTCTGTGAAGATCACAAGAGGAACCCCTTGGTGGAACTCTGATCTGGCGAAACTCAGGAAACAATGTAGAAAGAGTTGGAACAGACGACGTTCGGCTGGTTCGGAGGCTTTCAGGTCGGCTCGCAAGGCCTACAGGAAAGCTCTCCGGTCTGCTGAACGATCCGGCTGGAAAAACCTTTGTACAAATGTTTCCAGTTTGATTGATGTCAGTCGGTTAAATAAAATCCTTGCGAAATCTAAGGATTTCCGAGTGAACGAACTTCGTTTGCCAAATGGCGATCTGACTTCCTCTGATGAGGAGGTTCTGGAATGCTTATTCAGCACACACATCCCTGGATGTGTGGATATTACATCTTCGGATGAACCTGATATCTTTTCTTGTATAGTTACGATTCCCTGGCTTCGGCTCGGAGTATCGTAACTATAGAATCGATTGAGTGGGCACTTAATAGCTTTGCTCCTTTCAAATCTCCTGGGGCAGATGGGATTTATTTTGCTTCAGAAGGGATTTGATCATTTCAAACATGTTTTGAAAAAAAAATACTTGTTTGCAGTTTTGCTACAGGGTATATTCCCAAATCCTGGCGGGATATTACTGTGAAGTTTATTCCGAAAGTGGGTCGTGCGTCGTATGAAGAAGCAAAGAGTTTCAGGCCTATCGTTTGACCTCTTTTCTTCTAAAATGCTTAGAACGCATTGTGGATTATCACATCCGTGATGTTCATCTGGCCAAAGTGCCTCTTCATGTGAACCAACATGCCTACCAATCTGGTAAGTCCACTGTGACTCTTTTACACAAGGTTGTTTATGATATCGAGAAAGCTTTCGCTCAAAAGCAATCTTGTTTGGGTGTTTTCTTAGATATCGAGGGTGCCTTTGACAATGTGCCTTTCGATGCCATATTGGAAGCCGCACGGAGTCATGGTATATCTCCAATGATTTCCAATTGGATTCATCAAATGCTCAAAAACCGATATCTCTTCTCGACGTTGCGTCTAGCATGGATTAGGAAATTGAGTGTTTGTGGATGCCCCCAAGGGGGAGTCTTGTCATCGCTTTTGTGGAATCTCGTAGCAGATACGCTATTGAGGCAACTCAATAGGTTTTCCTACTTATGATTTTGCCGACGACTACCTAGCTTTGTTAGTTGGTATGTGTATAACCACCCTTTTCGACCTGATGCAAAGCGCCCTTCAGGTAGTTGAGGGTTGGTGTCGCCAATATGGCCTTTCGGTTAATCCGAGTAAAACATCTATTGTTCTTTTCACGGAAAGGCGAAACCGTAATGGTGTTCGACCTTTGCGTCTCTTTGATTCTGAAATCGATGTGACTGAACAGGTAAAGTACGTTGGAGCCATTCTTGATTCCAAGCTTTCCTGGACACCTCACATTGAGTTCAGAATCAAGAAAGCTTGTATGGCCTTCGGGCAATGCCGGCTAACCTTTGGTACAACTTGGGGTCTAAAACCCAAGTATAGCAAATGGATTTACACAACTGTTGTTCGACCAATATTGGCCTATGGATGTCTTGTGTGGTGGCAAAAGGGCGAAGTGAGAACGATCCAATCAAAGTTAGGCCATCCCCAAAGGATGTGCTCAATGGCGATGTCTGGAGCGTTCTCTTCAACTTCCATGACAGCGCTCGAAGTTCTCTTTGACGTTGCTCCACTACACATTCATCTCAAACAAGAAGCACTTTCTTGCACTTACCGTCTACGGGTACTCTGTCTACTAGAGGAAACTCCTGTGAATCGCACATCAACACACACCTCGTTGTTTCCACTTTTGGTGAATTGGGACAAAATTGTCCTTGCTCCAAGTGATCTTACAATTGCTTGTAATTTTCCATATAGGACATATTCCACGAAATTCCCTTCCCGGGAAGAGTGGACATTTGGTTTTCTGGAAAGAAGTATTCCAGACGGCATCGTATGTTACACTGATGGCTCCCTTCTCGAAGGTCGAGCAGGTGCTGGTGTTTATTCTCGTGAGCTAAGGCTGTATCAGTCTTACTCACTTGGTAGACACTGCACCGTTTTCAGGCCGATATCTTTGCTTTTATGTGCGGAGTGTAATCAGCACTTCAACAGCACGTAATGGGCAAAGTAATATACTTCTGTTTAGATAGCCAGGCTGCTATTAAAGCACTTGCTTCGGCCAGCTCCAGGTCGAAGATAGTTATCGCTAGTCGAACTCAAATCGAGGTACCTGGCCATTCTTCCATCGCTGGAAATGAATTGGCTGATGAGTTAGCTCGCACTGGAGCATCACATGATTTCATTGGCCCTGAGCCAGCTATTCCGATATCGAAGTGTTGGGTAAAGCTTCAGATTCACACCTGGGCTGCTACTCAACACAGACAATACTGGAATAGTTTGGAGTCATGTCGTCAAACCAAATTGTATTGTACTGAGCCATCTCCAAGGGTGGCGAAGTATCTAACAAATCTGTCAAAGCAAAATTGCAGCATTCTGGTCAAAGCATTGACTGGCCACTGCCGACTCAGCTATCACATGCCAAATATTCAGCAAGCTGATTAATTTGCATGTGATAGCTGTGAATCCAATTATGGAACTTCGTCAAATCACGCCAAAGCGTGATTGCACCCCAAAAGCTAGTTTTTAGGTCACATTTGGCTTCCACGAATTTTAGTAATTTTTGCTCAACTCCTACAGCATCGGTGTCAAAGAAGCAAATAACCACAACATTGGAGAATATGATGCCGTTTTGAAAAATCCAACTTATTACGTATTTTAGGGTGTTCCAGAACGAAGTCTATCAAAAAATCAACTTTTTAGGTTTTTCTGATTACAATTGTGATAATTACACATTTTTCCTACAATTTTATTGTCACACATAGTTCGGAGAACTTGTAGCAAAGAAGTATAGCTTTCAATTTCTGCCAAAAGAATTAAGTTTTGACATGTTTTAGTGTAGTTATGATTTTTTGAAGTTCAAAAATAGTCGAAAAACATAAACTTGATTTGATGCACCTCTTAATTTCAATGGATTTGGCTAAAATTTTGACCAGTTACTTCTTTTAGGATGCCAATCAAAATATGGGGGTGGACATGAAAATCAGAGAACATTTTGGAAAAGGTGGACAGGCCTAATCCTTATTTCCTTCCTATTCCCTCAGGTAGATGATGAAAGAGGCTATTATTTTGGCGATGGCACAAATGTCCCAAATGGAGGATAACGTGCCTCTGGAGCCGGCCTTCTGATACCTGATGGAGACAATTTGGGATTAGTCCCAAAAAGAGTTTGTAGTTTGTAATGATTTCTTATGAAAGTTTTGTAGATGTTATTAAAATAAATATTATGCGCTCTAGAAGAAATACCACGCTGATTTGTATAGAACATGCGAGTTTTTTCACCGTATCGTACAAAATACTACAGCGTGACAGCTGAAGAGTTAAATAATACTTTTAGAATGTTCAATTTCATCGTGTTGCATTTAGTTACGAAAGTTAGTACCTACGTAGGGGTGCCCGACCCTCCCTGACTGGCTACACCCTTGTGTACGAATCAGAAGTGATAGTCACAAGACCAGTAAGCCCGTCGTAAGTATATTTTATGGTAACTTAGTTGAAATGAGCTAAATTGATTTCTTTCAGGGTTCAAGGAGTCTGTGGAATCAAATATCTCTGGATTTAACGTTTATAGTTTAATAATAACTGTAATTTCTGCTGACTATTACATCCTTAGATATTAAACGAAGCTACAAACGTCACATAACAATAATTATCCAAATGCTGTTTCATTGCTTTTAGCACATTGAAATTATTCCAGCATGCAGTCACACAACAGTAGACCTTTTCCCACGCAACTTTTTTTTCTGTGACGAACATTGTATTTATGGTAACAAGCTTGTTTGACACTTTCTACAAATTACCCCAAACTACGAAACCGAGCATGACCCTTTCCGCATAAAAACCTAATTGACAACGACAGCAACAACACCCTCCCTCGCCAAGGTCCAAACGCGTGCTCGCTCTTACTGTGTCATCGATCCACCTAGCAGAGCGTTCCAGAGACCACACCCGCCACCAGATGAAGATTAATCATTAGACAACCACACGGAACAGTAAACCATTCATAGCCACCGGCTCAAGTCAACCGACGACAACAACAACAACATGACGATGACGACGACGCCTTGCATTGACGCGTACCGAGTGGTAGAGCCTCGCGTGAACTCTCAAGTCCGTCCAACCGGGCGGGCGATGCGTTCCTTCCATTCACCATTCCTCCGAGAGATCCGCAGATAGCGCGCACCAGCCAGCAGCACCAGAGCTTGAGGTTGTACACGAGGAATATTAATTACGGTCCAATACGGTTTACCGCCCGCCCGCCACTGACTGATGTTGACTTGATGTCGTCGGCGTCGTCGTTGTTGTTGTGTTGTAGTACGTAGCGGTTGTACCTAACACTGCTTCTAGCGAAATACGGAACGATGATACTGATGGCGGTGCGCGGCGGTGTTCACTGAAGTTGGAACTGAAGTGATAGACCAGCGCGCCGCACTCATTTGCTTTCAGCGGACACCGTCAGGCGAGGTTACATCGAGAACTTTTCTAACCACACCGGGTATTCCATGTAGTTCACAGGGTCAGTTCTCAAACATGCTCCCATGGACAGTGAGCAGGGACTACCTAAGTACCGCACAATTGATGCCTTTGTTGTTTTTGCTGATATGCCGGTAGGTTCTGCTCGGACGCCATTTGTCACATTAATCAGCATTCAAATCGTGTGCGAGGAGATCACTCGGTCACTACTGGTGGTTAACGATGGTGTCACTGCTAGCTGTCGCAAACTGGATTCTTGCCGGATTCTTCAGCTCTAGTAATTTCTGCACGAATGAGACTTCTCACTCCGAACCGGAGCATCCCAAACGCCAATTGACCACTCCGCATGGATTTCATCCAACAGAACAAGAGCAAATACCCACATAGCATTACCTGCCTGCCAAGTCCAAGTCAAGATGTTTGTTTGTTCACCGGATTGGGTGAGCTTTTTGCGATGATGGCAAGCAAGCGATTGACCAACGGCGACGACTACAACAACCACTACTGTGAGGTAAATGTGTCCCGGAAAAGCCAGGCCAAACATCGGCACTCGGTGTGATTGAAAGGATCGCCCGACATCGTGATAAGTGAATTAATACTCCGCTTGCTTCCATCCTGCCGCCGACGACCGCACGGCGATGACGAGGACTACGACGACAGACATCTTGAGCTTTCGATGGATTGGTGTTTCCCGATCTATGAATAGTAGTGTCTATAAAATACGTCACACAAAGATTACGTTTTTTCGCATTGGACGATCCTAAATATACAGTGGCCAACTTCTAAAGCCATACCTTTCGTATGGACGTGGCCGACGTAATCATTTATTTTGAACTCTCAAATGCTACACATTGAGAATGGTGACTGCTTATCCCCCCAAGCCATGCATTGATTCTTCGAGGCAGTTACGATTGTTCTGGTCTATGGTCGTGTAACAACCCCATTTGAGAACCCCTGTGGGCCGACCATCCCACGAGTCGCAAACACGCAGCACGGATAGAGCGCTGATGCGCTTCACCGAACGAACCGAGACGACACGGATAACTTTTCATTCCAGAACACGCGCTAGGCAAGCAAATCCCAAAACAAAACAAACAGACATTCCGGGAAACCTGTTTTCGGCCGCCGCCGTGCCGGGATGAGTGGTCAAATTGGGCCTTTGTAAACACATCATCGTCATCGTCTTCTATCCCGGGCACGGTCGCTGTCGTCGTGGGGATTCGCGCGCGTGGAGATGAACCGTTCTTGTTCTGGCTTTGGGGATTTGTGTCCGGTGATGATGGTCGGTCTACCTCCATCCCCATAGGAATGGACGAGGAGCAGTAATGGACGGTGGTTGGCTTGAAGAGGAGGCATGAGTGGGAAAGCCGAGTGCCTAAGTACACACATGCTTTTGTGCTCTGTTTTTGGAGTCACACGAAAGGACATTTAAAAATTAAATGGCGCAACAAGTTTGCTTAGGCTGTGGTGAATATTAAGATGAGATGTGTCATTTCTTGTTTACAAGGATGTATTCTTTGATGTACTCGAAATTTTGCTCTTGATAAATCATTTCAAATGAAAAGTCATGCAGTCAACGCAACGAAGGCCTTCCTTAGCAAAGTTTGTGAGCGTGCAGCTACAACAATGCTATGCTGGAAATGCCTGGATTGGTTTCTGGTGCGTACCCGACATCCGACAACTCATTTTCAAAATGCTGGCCTTTCGTCAATTTCAATCCGATTTTTTTAAGTCACCCTCAATCGATCATAAACTGGTGCAAGTTTATTATACTCAATTGACCATACAATATCCGGGACCATTCCGGATATATTCCGGATTATGCTGGGGTCAGGAGGTTGTCAAAATAGCTAAAAGTGATTCTTTCGTGTGTTATTGTGTTTGAACCATTATCAAATTTTATTATCAAATTATCAAATCCCAGTCAGCAGAATAAGTTTTCGTCCTGGAGCATACATCAGGAAAATAAAAACCCAAAACGACTTAGACTTCGAGAAGGCAAGCCAGCATTTGACTGCTATCACCAAGCCTGAAAAGATCGGAGCACCCGATGAGGTAATTGTATCAAGGTAACCGAAGTTTGTATGGAGAACTTGGGGTGTTCAATTGATATGTGCATTAGAACGCGCTGTGCATATATTTAGGCGTTAGACAATAACGAAACTAACCCAAATACCGAAAACGCTAGGGTCCCAAATCCCTGTTATTTTTTCTCATCCCATAATACCAACTTTTGTAAAATTTTGTCGAGCAGTGTAATTTATAGTTGATTTCTTCGACAGAGTTGTTAATCAATACATACAAAAGTCGATATATGCATGATTGTATGTTTATATGCTAGTATGTTTATTGTTTATGTGTTTGTATGTTTGTCTATTTGTATGTTTGTATGCATGTAGGTATGTATGTTGGGATCCCAGGCCAACCATCCCAGTTTATCATCTTCTCGGATTATGACACACGAAAACACATCTCTTTACTCCTGTTATTCTTCCGCGATCAGATCACAACCGCTGATCTGTCGCACCGCTCAACGCAAACTGTTCTATTTGCGTTACATACTCCATACATACTCTAAATTCGATCAATACAATTCAACTTAATAGTAGAGATTACCTGTGATCGCATTTAATTAGATTTAAATCCAACATGTATATATTGTATGTATGTTCCGGCGCAACTCTGGAATGCGTCAAAAAATTTCAATCATATTTGGCATACACATTCTTTAGGATGGTAGCTGGGGTTTTGGAATTCAAGATGGCGGCTTAGGATCCAAGATGGCGGCCAAAACTCCAGAACGTATGCAAGATGGGTATCTATCGATCGGGCTTCATGAGTAGAACTAAAAAATGAATATCCGCGTTATTTTTAAACCCAAGATGGCGGACCATATCCAAAACGGCGGCCACCGAATGGCAGTTTGAGCTATGATACCATGCAATATGGGTATCTATCGATCGGGCTTCATGAGTAAAACTCAAAAATGAATATCCGACGCCATTTTGAAATCCAATATGGCAGACCGTATCTAAGATGAAGGCCACGGATGTTAGTTTGAGCTATGGATTACTGCACGAATTTCTACTGGCCTGCTTACTCTCACACGAAATTTGACGTTTGAGCGGTGTCGGCTCCGCTCAAACGTCAAAATTTCTGTGCGAGTAAGCAGGTCAGCATAAATTCGTACAATGGACTATAATACCATGCAATATGGGTATCTATCGATCGGGCTTCATGGGTACAAGTCAATAATCGATATTTGACGCCATTTTGAAATCCAAGATGGCGGACCATATATAAAATGGCGGCCACGGTATGGTAGTTTGAGCTATGATACCATGCAATATGGATATCTATCCTTCAGGAATAACTTCAGGGATTTATGTTGAATACTGAAAGGATTCTTTCAGAAATTCTAATCAGCGTTCTATTATGAATTTCTGCTGGAATCACTTCATATATTCATCCTTGTATACTTTCAAAGTGTTCTGTCGCAATATATTCAGAGAATCCTGGTGAAATTCTTTCAGGTACACGTGCTGCGATCCATGCTGGCATCTCGGGAGTTTTTCAGGCATTTCGCTCGGGTTACAGCGATTCCTCCCGGTATTTCTTCTGTGATTATAGTTATAGTTGAGGTCCTGTCAAAGGATACAAATTCTTAGAGGAATTGAAAGGAACAGTACTTAACACGATATTCTTTAAGTAATATATCTGAAAATTTTACGTATGGTGAATACGCAAAGATAATGTGGGGTACTGAATAAAAAACTACCTTATCAGAAATCATTATCTGTGTAAAATTTACACTCTACATTATTTTACCGTTTGGCTATG